>NC_054489.1:50512014-50534844 GCF_017639515.1 Carcharodon carcharias
CCACCATCCATTCCCTGTCGACAGAACCTCCTTCCTGTGTTCCCTCTCACCCTCATCCCTTCCCTATCGACAGACGCTCCTTCCTGTGGTCTCTCTCACACTCATCCCTACCCTATCGACAGACGCTTCTTCCTGTGTTCTCTCTCACACTCATCCCTTCCCTTTCGACAGACCCTCCTTCCTGTGTTCTCTCTCACCCTCATCCCTTCCCTTTCGACAGACCCTCCTTGCTGTGTTCTCTTTCCCTTCATTTCTTCCCTATCGGCTGACGCTCCTTCCTGTGTTCTCTTTCCCTTCCTCCCTTCCCTATCGACAGGCCCTCCTTCCTGTGTTCTCTTTCCCTTCATCCTTTCCCTATCGACAGACCCTCCATCCTGTGTTCTATTTCCCTTCATCCCATCCCTTTCGACAGATCCTCCTTCCTGTGTTCTCTCCCACCCACGTCCCTTCTCTGTCGACAGACACTCCTTCCTGTGTTCTATCCCAACCCCATCCCTTCCCTGTCGACAGACCCTCCTTCCTGTGTTCTCTCCCACCCCCATCCCTTCCCTAACGACAGACACTCCTTCCTGTGTTCTCTCCAACCCCCATCCCTTCCCTGTCGAAAGACCCTCCTTCCTGTGTTCTCTTTCCCTCCCTCCCTTCCCTATCGACAGACCCTCCTTCCAGTGTTCACATTCCCTTCATCCCTTCCCTATCGACAGGCCCTCCTTCCTGGTATCTCTCCCACCCCCTCCCTTCCCTGTCGACAGACCCTCCTTCCTGTGTTCTCTCCCACTCCCATGCCTTCCATGTCGACAGACGCTCCTTCCGATGACCTCTCCCCACCCAATCCCTTGCCGGTCGACAGAACCTCCTTCCTGTGTTCTCTTCTGCCCCATCCCTACCCTATCTACAGGACCTCCTTCCTGTGTTCTCTCTCACCCTCATCCCTTCCCTATCGACAGACGCTCCTTCCTGTGTTCTCTCCCACCCTCATCCCTTCCTTATCAACAGACCCACCTTCCTGTGTTCTCTCCCACCCCCATCCCTTCCCTGTCGAGAGACCCTCCTTCCTGCGTTCTCTTTCCCTTCCTCCATTCCCTGTCGACAGACCCTCCTTCCTGTGTTCTCTTTCCCTTCAGCCTCTCCCTATCGACAGACCCTCCTTCCGGTGTCATCTTTCCCTTCATCACTTCCCTGTCGACAGACCCTCCTTCCTGTGTTCTCTATCCCTTCATCCCTTCCCTAAAGACAGACCATCCTTCCTGTGTTCTCTCCCACGCCCATCCCTTCCCTATCGACAGACGCTACTTCCTGTGTTCACTTTCCCTTCATCCCTTCCCTATCGACAGACCCTCCTTCCTGTGTTCTCTCCCACCCCCATCCCTTCCCTGTCGACAGACCCTCTTTCCTGTGTTTTCTCCCAACCACATCCGTTCCCTGTCGAGAGAACCTCCTTCCTGTGTTGTCTCCCATCCCCATCCCTTCCCTGTCGACAGAGCCTCCTTCCTGCGTTGTCTCCCACCCCATCCCTTCTCTATCGACAGACGCTACTTCCTGTGTTCTCTCCCACCCCCATCCTTTCCCTGTCGAAAGACCCTCCTTCCTGTGTTCTCTTTCCCTCCCTCCCTTCCCTATCGACAGACCCTCCTTCCAGTGTTCACATTCCCTTCATCCCTTCCCTATCGACACGCCCTCCTTCCTGGGATCTCTCCCACCCCCTCCCTTCCCTGTCGACAGACCCTCCTTCCTGTGTTCTCTCCCACTCCCATGCCTTCCATGTCGACAGACGCTCCTTCCGATGACCTCTCCCCACCCAATCCCTTGCCAGTCGACAGAACCACCTTCCTGTGTTCTCTTCTGCCCCATCCCTACCCTATCGACAGAACCTCCTTCCTGTGTTCTCTCTCACCCTCATCCCTTCCCTATCGACAGACGCTCCTTCCTGCGTTCTCTTTCCCTTCCTCCATTCCCTATCGACAGACACTCCTTCCTGTGTTCTCTTTCCCTTCAGCCTCTCCCTATCGACAGACCCTCCTTCCGGTGTCATCTTTCCCTTCATCACTTCCCTGTCGACAGACCCTCCTCCTGTGTTCTCTATCCCTTCATCCCTTCCCTAAAAACAGACCCTCCTTCCTTTGTTCTCTCCGACCCTCATCCCTTCCCTATTGATTGACTCTCCTTCCTGTGTTCTCTCCGACCCCCATTCCTTCCCTATCGACAGACCCTCCTTCCTGTGTTCTCTTTCACCCTCATCCCTTCCCTATCGACAGACCCTCCTTCCTGTGTTCTCTCCCAACCTCATCCCTTCCCTATCGACAGACCCTCCTTCCTGTGTTCTCTTTCAAACTAATCCCTTCCCTATCGACAGACCCTGCTTCCTGTGTTCTATCCCGCCCCATCCCTTCCCTGTCGACAGACCCACCGTCCTGTGTTCTCTCACACCGCCATCCATTCCCTGTCGACAGACCCTCCTTCCTGTGTTCCCTCTCACCCTCATCCATTCCCTATCGACAGACGCTACTTCCTGTGTTCTCTCCCACCCCTATCCCTTCCCTGTCGACAGACGCGGCTTCCTGTGTTTTATCCCGCCCCATCCCTTCCCTGTCGACAGACCCTCCGTCCTGTGTTCTCTCACACCGCCATCCATTCCCTGTCGACAGACCCTCCTTCCTGTGTTCCCTCTCACCCTCATCCATTCCCTATCGACAGACGTTCCTTCCTGTGTTCTCTCCCACCCACATCCCTTCCCTGTCGACAGAACCTCCTTCCTGTGTTCTCTTCAGCCCCATCCCTTCCCTATCGACAGACCCTCTTTCCTGTGTTCTCTTTCACCCTCATCCCTTCCCTATCGACAGGACCTCCTTCCTGTGTTCTCTTTCACACTAATCCCTTCCCTATCGACTGACCCTGCTTCCTGTGTTCTATCCCACCCCATCCCTTCCCTGTCGACAGACCCTCTGTCCTGTGTTCTCTCACACCACCATCCATTCCCTGTCGACAGAACCTCCTTCCTGTGTTCCCTCTCACCCTCATCCCTTCCCTATCGACAGACGCTCATTCCTGTGTTCTCTCTCAACCTCATCCCTTCCCTATCGACAGAACCTCCTTCCTGTGTTCTCTCTCACCCTCATCCCTACCCTATCGACAGACGCTTCTTCCTGTGTTCTCTCTCACCCTCATCCCTTCCCTATCGACAGACCCTCCTTCCTGTGTTCTCTCTCACCCTCATCCCTTCCCTGTCGACAGACACTCCTTCCTGTGTTCTCTTTCCCTTCATCCCTTCCCTATCGGCAGACGCTCCTTCCTGTGTTCTCTTTCCCTTCCTCCCTTCCCTATCGGCAGACCCTCCTTCCTGTGTTCTCTTTCCCTTCATCATTTCCCTATCGACAGACCCTCCTTCATGTGTTCTCTTTCCCTTCATCCCTTCCCTAACGGCTGACGCTCCTTCCTGTGTTCTCTTTCCCTTCCTCCCTTCCCTATCGACAGACCCTCCTTCCTGTGTTCTCTTTCCGTTCATCCTTTCCCTATTGACAGAGCCTCCTTCCTGTGTTCTATTTCCCTTCATCCTTTCCCTTTCGACAGACCATCCTTCCTGTGTTCTCTCCCACGCCCATCCCTTCCCTATCGACAGACGCTACTTCCTGTGTTCACTTTCCCTTCATCCCTTCCCTATCGACAGACCCTCCTTCCTGTGTTCTCTCCCACCCCCATCCCTTCCCTGTCGACAGACCCTCTTTCCTGTGTTTTCTCCCAACCACATCCGTTCCCTGTCGAGAGAACCTCCTTTCTGTGTTGTCTGCCATTCCCATCCGTTCCCTGTCGACAGAGCCTCCTTCCTGTGTTGTCTCCCACCCCATCCCTTCTCTATCGACAGACGCTACTTCCTGTGTTCTCTCCCACCCCCATCCCTTCCCTGTCGACAGAACCTCCTTCCTGTTTTCTCTTCAGCCCCATCCCTTCCCTATCGACAGACCCTCTTTCCTGTGTTCTCTTTCACCCTCATCCCTTCCCTATCGACAGGCCCTCCTTCCTGTGTTCTCTTTCACACTAATCCCTCCCCTATCGACTGACCCTGCTTCCTGTGTTCTATCCCACCCCATCCCTTCCCTGTCGACAGACCCTCTGTCCTGTGTTCTCTCACACCACCATCCATTCCCTGTCGACAGAACCTCCTTCCTGTGTTCCCTCTCACCCTCATCCCTTCCCTATCGACAGACGCTCATTCCTGTGTTCTCTCTCAACCTCATCCCTTCCCTATCGACAGAACCTCCTTCCTGTGTTCTCTCTCACCCTCATCCCTACCCTATCGACAGACGCTTCTTCCTGTGTTCTCTCTCACCCTCATCCCTTCCCTATCGACAGACCCTCCTTCATGTGTTCTCTTTCCCTTCATCCCTTCCCTAACGGCTGACGCTCCTTCCTGTGTTCTCTTTCCCTTCCTCCCTTCCCTATCGACAGACCCTCCTTCCTGTGTTCTCTTTCCGTTCATCCTTTCCCTATTGACAGAGCCTCCTTCCTGTGTTCTATTTCCCTTCATCCTTTCCCTTTCGACAGACCATCCTTCCTGTGTTCTCTCCCACGCCCATCCCTTCCCTATCGACAGACGCTACTTCCTGTGTTCACTTTCCCTTCATCCCTTCCCTATCGACAGACCCTCCTTCCTGTGTTCTCTCCCACCCCCATCCCTTCCCTGTCGACAGACCCTCTTTCCTGTGTTTTCTCCCAACCACATCCGTTCCCTGTCGAGAGAACCTCCTTCCTGTGTTGTCTGCCATTCCCATCCGTTCCCTGTCGACAGAGCCTCCTTCCTGTGTTGTCTCCCACCCCATCCCTTCTCTATCGACAGACGCTACTTCCTGTGTTCTCTCCCACCCCCATCCCTTCCCTGTCGACAGAACCTCCTTCCTGTGTTCTCTTCAGCCCCATCCCTTCCCTATCGACAGACCCTCTTTCCTGTGTTCTCTTTCACCCTCATCCCTTCCCTATCGACAGGCCCTCCTTCCTGTGTTCTCTTTCACACTAATCCCTCCCCTATCGACTGACCCTGCTTCCTGTGTTCTATCCCACCCCATCCCTTCCCTGTCGACAGACCCTCTGTCCTGTGTTCTCTCACACCACCATCCATTCCCTGTCGACAGAACCTCCTTCCTGTGTTCCCTCTCACCCTCAGCCCTTCCCTATCGACAGACGCTCATTCCTGTGTTCTCTCTCAACCTCATCCCTTCCCTATCGACAGAACGTCCTTCCTGTGTTCTCTCTCAACCTCTTCCCTACCCTATCGACAGACGCTTCTTCCTGTGTTCTCTCTCACACTCATCCCTTCCCTATAGACAGACCCTCCTTCCTGTGTTCTCTCTCACTCCCATCCGTTCCCTGTCGACAGACCCTCCTTCCTCTGTTCCCTCTCACCCTCATCCCTTCCCTATCGACAGACGCTCCTTGTTGTGTTCTCTCCCACCCTCATCCCTTCCTTATCGACAGACCCTCCTTCCTGTGTTCTCTCCCACCCCCATCCCTTCCCTGTCGAGAGACCCTCCTTCCTGCGTTCTCTTTCCCTTCCTCCATTCCCTATCGACAGTCCCTCCTTCCTGTGTTCTCTTTCCCTTCAGCCTCTCCCTATCGACAGACCCTCCTTCCGGTGTTCTCTTTCCCTTCATCCCTTCCCTAATGACAGACCCTCCTTCCTTTGTTCTCTCCGACCCTCATCCCTTCCCTATTGATTGACCCTCCTTCCTGTGTTCTCTCCAACCCCCATTCCTTCCCTATCAACAGACCCTCCTTCCTGTGTTCTCTTTCACCCTCATCCCTTCCCTATCGACAGACCCTCCTTCCTGGGTTCTCTTTCAAACTAATCACTTCCCTGTCGACAGACACTCCGTCCTGTGTTCTCTCACACCACCATCCATTCCCTGTCGACAGAACCTCCTTCCTGTGTTCCCTCTCACCCTCATCCCTTCCCTATCGACAGACGCTCCTTCCTGTGGTCTCTCTCACACTCATCCCTACCCTATCGACAGACGCTTCTTCCTGTGTTCTCTCTCACACTCATCCCTTCCCTTTCGACAGACCCTCCTTCCTGTGTTCTCTCTCACCCTCATCCCTTCCCTTTCGACAGACCCTCCTTGCTGTGTTCTCTTTCCCTTCATTTCTTCCCTGTCGGCAGACGCTCCTTCCTGTGTTCTCTTTCCCTTCCTCCCTTCCCTATCGACAGGCCCTCCTTCCTGTGTTCTCTTTCCCTTCATCCTTTCCCTATCGACAGACCCTCCATCCTGTGTTCTATTTCCCTTCATCCCATCCCTTTCGACAGATCCTCCTTCCTGTGTTCTCTCCCACCCACGTCCCTTCTCTGTCGACAGACACTCCTTCCTGTGTTCTATCCCAACCCCATCCCTTCCCTGTCGACAGACCCTCCTTCCTGTGTTCTCTCCCACCCCCATCCCTTCCCTAACGACAGACACTCCTTCCTGTGTTCTCTCCAACCCCCATCCCTTCCCTGTCGAAAGACCCTCCTTCCTGTGTTCTCTTTCCCTCCCTCCCTTCCCTATCGACAGACCCTCCTTCCAGTGTTCACATTCCCTTCATCCCTTCCCTATCGACAGGCCCTCCTTCCTGGTATCTCTCCCACCCCCTCCCTTCCCTGTCGACAGACCCTCCTTCCTGTGTTCTCTCCCACTCCCATGCCTTCCATGTCGACAGACGCTCCTTCCGATGACCTCTCCCCACCCAATCCCTTGCCGGTCGACAGAACCTCCTTCCTGTGTTCTCTTCTGCCCCATCCCTACCCTATCTACAGGACCTCCTTCCTGTGTTCTCTCTCACCCTCATCCCTTCCCTATCGACAGACGCTCCTTCCTGTGTTCTCTCCCACCCTCATCCCTTCCTTATCAACAGACCCACCTTCCTGTGTTCTCTCCCACCCCCATCCCTTCCCTGTCGAGAGACCCTCCTTCCTGCGTTCTCTTTCCCTTCCTCCATTCCCTGTCGACAGACCCTCCTTCCTGTGTTCTCTTTCCCTTCAGCCTCTCCCTATCGACAGACCCTCCTTCCGGTGTCATCTTTCCCTTCATCACTTCCCTGTCGACAGACCCTCCTTCCTGTGTTCTCTATCCCTTCATCCCTTCCCTAAAGACAGACCCTCCTTCCTGTGTTGTCTCCCACTCCATCCCTTCTCTATCGACAGACGCTACTTCCTGTGTTCTCTCCCACCCCCATCCCTTCCCTGTCGACAGAACCTCCTTCCTGTGTTCTCTTCAGCCCCATCCCTTCCCTATCGACAGACCCTCTTTCCTGTGTTCTCTTTCACCCTCATCCCTTCCCTATCGACAGGCCCTCCTTCCTGTGTTCTCTTTCACACTAATCCCTTCCCTATCGACTGACCCTGCTTCCTGTGTTCTATCCCACCCCATCCCTTCCCTGTCGACAGACCCTCTGTCCTGTGTTCTCTCACACCACCATCCATTCCCTGTCGACAGAACCTCCTTCCTGTGTTCCCTCTCACCCTCATCCCTTCCCTATCGACAGACGCTCATTCCTGTGTTCTCTCTCAACCTCATCCCTTCCCTATCGACAGACCCTCCTTCCTGTGTTCTCTCCCACCCCTATCCCTTCCCTGTCGAGAGACCCTCCTTCCTGCGTTCTCTTTCCCTTCCTCCATTCCCTATCGACAGTCCCTCCTTCCTGTGTTCTCTTTCCCTTCAGCCTCTCCCTATCGACAGACCCTCCTTCCGGTGTTCTCTTTCCCTTCATCCCTTCCCTAATGACAGACCCTCCTTCCTTTGTTCTCTCCGACCCTCATCCCTTCCCTATTGATTGACCCTCCTTCCTGTGTTCTCTCCAACCCCCATTCCTTCCCTATCAACAGACCCTCCTTCCTGTGTTCTCTTTCACCCTCATCCCTTCCCTATCGACAGACCCTCCTTCCTGGGTTCTCTTTCAAACTAATCACTTCCCTGTCGACAGACACTCCGTCCTGTGTTCTCTCACACCACCATCCATTCCCTGTCGACAGAACCTCCTTCCTGTGTTCCCTCTCACCCTCATCCCTTCCCTATCGACAGACGCTCCTTCCTGTGTTCTCTCTCAACCTCATCCCTTCCCTATCGACAGAACCTCCTTCCTGTGTTCTCTCTCACACTCATCCCTACCCTATCGACAGACGCTTCTTCCTGTGTTCTCTCTCACACTCATCCCTTCCCTTTCGACAGACCCTCCTTCCTGTGTTCTCTCTCACCCTCATCCCTTCCCTGTCGACAGACCCTCCTTGCTGTGTTCTCTTTCCCTTCATTTCTTCCCTATCGGCAGACGCTCCTTCCTGTGTTCTCTTTCCCTTCCTCCCTTCCCTATCGACAGACCCTCCTTCCTGTGTTCTCTTTCCCTTCATCCTTTCCCTATCGACAGACCCTCCATCCTGTGTTCTATTTCCCTTCATCCCATCCCTTTCGACAGATCCTCCTTCCTGTGTTCTCTCCCACCCACGTCCCTTCTCTGTCGACAGACACTCCTTCCTGTGTTCTATCCCAACCCCATCCCTTCCCTGTCGACAGACCCTCCTTCCTGTGTTCTCTCCCACCCCCATCCCTTCCCTAACGACAGACACTCCTTCCTTTGTTCTCTCCCACCCTCATCCCTTCCCTATCGATTGACCCTCCTTCCTGTGTTCTCTCCAAACCCCATCCCTTCCCTGTCGACAGACTCTCCTTCCTGTGTTCTCTTTAACCCTCATCCCTTCCCTATCAACAGACCCTCCTTCCTGTGTTCTCTTTCACACTACTCCCTTCCCTATCGACAGACCCTGCTTCCTGTGTTCTATCTCACCCCATCCCTTCCCAGTCGACAGACCCTCTGTCCTGTGTTCTCTCACACCCCCATCCATTCCCTGTCGACAGACCCTGCTTCCTGTGTTCCCTCTCACCCTCATCCCTTCCCTATCGACAGACGCTCCTTCCTGTGTTCTCTCTCAACCTCATCCCTTCCCTATCGACAGAACCTCCTTCCTGTGTTCTCTTTCACCCTCATCCCTACCCTATCGACAGACGCTTCTTCCTGTGTTCTCTCTCACCCTCATCCCTTCCCTATCGACAGACCCTCCTTCCTGTGTTCCCTCTCAGCCCCATCCCTTCCCTGTCGACAGACACTCCTTCCTGTGTTCTCTTTCCCTTCATCCCTTCCCTATCGACAGACGCTCCTTCCTGTGTTCTCTTTCCCTTCCTCCCTTCCCTATCGGCAGACCCTCCTTCCTGTGTTCTCTTTCCCTTCATCATTTCCCTATCGACAGACCCTCCTTCATGTGTTCTCTTTCCCTTCATCCCTTCCCTAACGGCTGACGCTCCTTCCTGTGTTCTCTTTCCCTTCCTCCCTTCCCTATCGACAGACCCTCCTTCCTGTGTTCTCTTTCCGTTCATCCTTTCCCTATTGACAGAGCCTCCTTCCTGTGTTCTATTTCCCTTCATCCTTTCCCTTTCGACAGACCATCCTTCCTGTGTTCTCTCCCACGCCCATCCCTTCCCTATCGACAGACGCTACTTCCTGTGTTCACTTTCCCTTCATCCCTTCCCTATCGACAGACCCTCCTTCCTGTGTTCTCTCCCACCCCCATCCCTTCCCTGTCGACAGACCCTCTTTCCTGTGTTTTCTCCCAACCACATCCGTTCCCTGTCGAGAGAACCTCCTTCCTGTGTTGTCTGCCATCCCCATCCCTTCCCTGTCGACAGAGCCTCCTTCCTGTGTTGTCTCCCACCCCATCCCTTCTCTATCGACAGACGCTACTTCCTGTGTTCTCTCCAACCCCCATCCCTTCCCTGTCGAAAGACCCTCCTTCCTGTGTTCTCTTTCCCTCCCTCCCTTCCCTATCGACAGACCCTCCTTCCAGTGTTCACATTCCCTTCATCCCTTCCCTATCGACAGGCCCTCCTTCCTGGTATCTCTCCCACCCCCTCCCTTCCCTGTCGACAGACCCTCCTTCCTGTGTTCTCTCCCACTCCCATGCCTTCCATGTCGACAGACGCTCCTTCCGATGACCTCTCCCCACCCAATCCCTTGCCGGTCGACAGAACCTGCTTCCTGTGTTCTCTTCTGCCCCATCCCTACCCTATCGACAGAACCTCCTTCCTGTGTTCTCTCTCACCCTCATCCCTTCCCTATCGACAGACGCTCCTTCCTGTGTTCTCTCCCACCCTCATCCCTTCCTTATCAACAGACCCACCTTCCTGTGTTCTCTCCCATCCCCATCCCTTCCCTGTCGAGAGACCCTCCTTCCTGCGTTCTCTTTCCCTTCCTCCATTCCCTGTCGACAGACCCTCCTTCCTGTGTTCTCTTTCCCTTCAGCATCTCCCTATCGACAGATCCTCCTTCTGGTGTCATCTTTCCCTTCATCACTTCCCTGTCGACAGACCCTCCTTCCCATGTTCTCTATCCCTTCATCCCTTCCCTAAAGACAGACCCTCCTTCCTTTGTTCTCTCCGACCCTCATCCCTTCTCTATTGATTGACTCTCCTTCCTGTGTTCTCTCCAACCCCCATTCCTTCCCTATCGACAGACCCTCCTTCCTGTGTTCTCTTTCACCCTCATCCCTTCCCTATCGACAGACCCTCCTTCCTGTGTTCTCTCCCAACCTCATCCCTTCCCTATCGACAGACCCTCCTTCCTGTGTTCTCTTTCAAACTAATCCCTTCCCTATCGACAGACCCTGCTTCCTGTGTTCTATCCCGCCCCATCCCTTCCCTGTCGACAGACCCACCGTCCTGTGTTCTCTCACACCGCCATCCATTCCCTGTCGACAGACCCTCCTTCCTGTGTTCCCTCTCACCCTCATCCATTCCCTATCGACAGACGCTACTTCCTGTGTTCTCTCCCACCCCTATCCCTTCCCTGTCGACAGACGCGGCTTCCTGTGTTTTATCCCGCCCCATCCCTTCCCTGTCGACAGACCCTCCATCCTGTGTTCTCTCACACCGCCATCCCTTCCCTGTCGACAGACCCTCCTTCCTGTGTTCCCTCTCACCCTCATCCATCCCCTATCGACAGACGCTCCTTCCTGTGTTCTCTCCCACCCACATCCCTTCCCTGTCGACAGAACCTCCTTCCTGTGTTCTCTTCAGCCCCATCCCTTCCCTATCGACAGACCCTCTTTCCTGTGTTCTCTTTCACCCTCATCCCTTCCCTATCGACAGGCCCTCCTTCCTGTGTTCTCTTTCACACTAATCCCTTCCCTATCGACTGACCCTGCTTCCTGTGTTCTATCCCACCCCATCCCTTCCCTGTCGACAGACCCTCTGTCCTGTGTTCTCTCACACCACCATCCATTCCCTGTCGACAGAACCTCCTTCCTGTGTTCCCTCTCACCCACATCCTTCCCTATCGACAGACGCTCATTCCTGTGTTCTCTCTCAACGTCATCCCTTCCCTATCGACAGAACGTCCTTCCTGTGTTGTCTCTCAACCTCATCCCTACCCTATCGACAGACGCTTCTTCCTGTGTTCTCTCTCACACTCATCCCTTCCCTATAGACAGACCCTCCTTCCTGTGTTCTCTCTCACTCCCATCCATTCCCTGTCGACAGACCCTCCTTCCTGTGTTCCCTCTCACCCTCATCCCTTCCCTATCGACAGACGCTCCTTCCTGTGTTCTCTCCCACCCTCATCCCTTCCTTATCGACAGACCCTCCTTCCTGTGTTCTCTCCCACCCCCATCCCTTCCCTGTCGAGAGACCCTCCTTCCTGCGTTATCTTTCCCTTCCTCCATTCCCTATCGACAGTCCCTCCTTCCTGTGTTCTCTTTCCCTTCAGCCTCTCCCTATCGACAGACCCTCCTTCCGGTGTTCTCTTTCCCTTCATCCCTTCCCTAATGACAGACCCTCCTTCCTTTGTTCTCTCCGACCCTCATCCCTTCCCTATTGATTGACCCTCCTTCCTGTGTTCTCTCCAACCCCCATTCCTTCCCTATCAACAGACCCTCCTTCCTGTGTTCTCTTTCACCCTCATCCCTTCCCTATCGACAGACCCTCCTTCCTGGGTTCTCTTTCAAACTAATCACTTCCCTGTCGACAGACACTCCGTCCTGTGTTCTCTCACACCGCCATCCATTCCCTGTCGACAGACCCTCCTTCCTGTGTTCCCTCTCACCCTCATCCATTCCCTATCGACAGACGCTACTTCCTGTGTTCTCTCTCAACCTCATCCCTTCCCTATCGACAGAACCTCCTTCCTGTGTTCTCTCTCACCCTCATCGCTACCCAATCGACAGACACTCCTTCCTGTGTTCT
Organism: Carcharodon carcharias; assembly: GCF_017639515.1. NCBI lineage: Eukaryota > Metazoa > Chordata > Chondrichthyes > Lamniformes > Lamnidae > Carcharodon > Carcharodon carcharias. The sequence goes on from NC_054489.1 coordinate 50,524,260, forward strand.
CTCTCACCCTCATCCCTTCCCTATCGACAGACCCTCCTTCCTGTGTTCTCTCTCACCCTCATACCTTCCCTGTCGACAGAACCTCCTTCCTGTGTTCTCTTTCCCTTCATCCCTTCACTATCGGCAGACGGTCCTACCTTTGTTCTCTTTCCCTTCCTCCCTTCCCTATCGACAGGCCCTCATTCCTGTGTTCTCTTTCCCTTCATCCTTTCCCCATCGACAGACCCTACTTCCTGTGTTCTCTTTCGCTTCATCACTTCCCTATCGACAGACCTTCCTTCCTGTGTTCTCTTTCCCTTCATTCCTTCCCTGTCGACAGACGCTCCTTCCTGTGTTCTCTCCCACCCCCATCCCTTCCCTGTCGACAGACGCTACTTCCTGTGTTCTCTCTCACCCCTATCCCTTCCCTGTCGACAGACGCTGCTTCCTCTGTTCTCTCCCACCCACATCCCTTCCCTGTCGACAGAACCTCCTTCCTGTGTTCTCTTCAGCCCCATCCCTGCCCTATCGACAGACCCTCCTTTCTGTGTTCTCTTTCACCCTCATCGCTTCCCTATCGACAGGCCCTCCTTCCTGTGTTCTTTTTCACACTAATCCCTTCCCTATCGACAGTCCCTGCTTCCTGTGTTCTATCCCACTCCATCCCTTCCCTGTCGACAGACCCTCTGTCCTGTGTTCTCTCACACCACCATCCATTCCCTGTCGACAGAACCTCCTTCCTGTGTTCCCTCTCACCCTCATCCCTTCCCTATCGACAGACGCTCCTTCCTGTGTTCTCTCTCAACCTCATCCCTTCCCTATCGACAGAACCTCCTTCCTGTGTTCTCTCTCACACTCATCCCTACCCTATCGAAAGACGCTTCTTCCTGTGTTCTCTCTCACACTCATCCCTTCCCTTTCGACAGACCCTCCTTCCTGTGTTCTCTCTCACCCTCATCCCTTCCCTGTCGACAGACCCTCCTTGCTGTGTTCTCTTTCCCTTCATTTCTTCCCTATCGGCAGACGCTCCTTCCTGTGTTCTCTTTCCCTTCCTCCCTTCCCTATCGACAGACCCTCCTTCCTGTGTTCTCTTTCCCTTCATCCTTTCCCTATCGACAGACCCTCCTTCCTGTGTTCTCTTTCCCTTCATCCTTTCCCTATCGACAGACCCTCCATCCTGTGTTCTATTTCCCTTCATCACTTCCCTTTCGACAGATCCTCCTTCCTGTGTTCTCTCCCACCCACGTCCCTTCTCTGTCGACAGACACTCCTTCCTGTGTTCTATCCCAACCCCATCCCTTCCCTGTCGACAGACCCTCCTTCCTGTGTTCTCTCTCACCCCCATCCCTTCCCTAACGACAGACACTCCTTCCTTTGTTCTCTCCCACCCTCATCCCTTCCCTATCGATTGACCCTCCTTCCTGTGTTCTCTCCAAACCCCATCCCTTCCCTGTCGACAGACTCTCCTTCCTGTGTTCTCTTTAACCCTCATCCCTTCCCTATCAACAGACCCTCCTTCCTGTGTTCTCTTTCACACTACTCCCTTCCCTATCGACAGACCCTGCTTCCTGTGTTCTATCTCACCCCATCCCTTCCCTGTCGACAGACCCTCTGTCCTGTGTTCTCTCACACCCCCATCCATTCCCTGTCGACAGACCCTCCTTCCTGTGTTCCCTCTCACCCTCATCCCTTCCCTATAGACAGACGCTCCTTCCTGTGTTCTCTCTCAACCTCATCCCTTCCCTATCGACAGAACCTCCTTCCTGTGTTCTCTCTCACCCTCATCCCTACCCTATCGACAGACGCTTCTTCCTGTGTTCTCTCTCACCCTCATCCCTTCCCTATCGACAGACCCTCCTTCCTGTGTTCTCTCTCACCCTCATCCCTTCCCTGTCGACAGACACTCCTTCCTGTGTTCTCTTTCCCTTCATCCCTTCCCTATCGGCAGACGCTCCTTCCTGTGTTCTCTTTCCCTTCCTCCCTTCCCTATCGGCAGACCCTCCTTCCTGTGTTCTCTTTCCCTTCATCATTTCCCTATCGACAGACCCTCCTTCATGTGTTCTCTTTCCCTTCATCCCTTCCCTAACGGCTGACGCTCCTTCCTGTGTTCTCTTTCCGTTCATCCTTTCCCTATTGACAGAGCCTCCTTCCTGTGTTCTATTTCTCTTCATCCTTTCCCTTTCGACAGACCATCCTTCCTGTGTTCTCTCCCACGCCCATCCCTTCCCTATCGACAGACGCTACTTCCTGTGTTCTCTCCCACCCCCATCCCTTCCCTGTCGACAGACCCTCTTTCCTGTGTTTTCTCCCAACCACATCCGTTCCCTGTCGAGAGAACCTCCTTCCTGTGTTGTCTCCCATCCCCATCCCTTCCCTGTCGACAGAGCCTCCTTCCTGTGTTGTCTCCCACCCCATCCCTTCTCTATCGACAGACGCTACTTCCTGTGTTCTCTCCCACCCCCATCCCTTCCCTGTCGAAAGACCCTCCTTCCTGTCTTCTCTTTCCCTCCCTCCCTTCCCTATCGACAGCCCCTCCTTCCAGTGTTCACATTCCCTTCATCCCTTCCCTATCGACAGGCCCTCCTTCCTGGGATCTCTCCCACCCCCTCCCTTCCCTGTCGACAGACCCTCCTTCCTGTGTTCTCTCCCACTCCCATGCCTCCCATGTCGACAGACGCTCCTTCCGATGACCTCTCCCCACCCAATCCCTTGCCGGTCGACAGAACCTACTTCCTGTGTTCTCGCCCACCCCCATCCGTTCCCTGTCGACAGACCCTCCTTCCTGTGTTCTCTCCCACCCCCATCCCATCCCTGTCGACAGACCCTCCTTCCTGTGTTCTCTCCCACCCCCAGCCCATCCCTGTCGACAGACCCTCCTTCCTGTGTTCTCTTCAACCCCCATCCAGTCCCTGTCGACAGACCCTCCTTCCTGTGTTCTATTTCCCTTCAATCCTTCCCTATCAACAGACCCTCCTTCCTGCGTTCTCTCTCTCCCCCATCCCTTCCCTGTCGACAGACGCTCCTTCCTGTGTTCTCTCTCCCACTACCATCCCTTTCCTGTCGACAGACCCTCCTTCCTGTGTTCTCTCCCACACCCATCCCTTCCCCATCGAAACACGTCCCTTCCTGTGTTCTCTCCCACCCCCATCCCTTCCCTGTCGACAGACCCTCCTTCCTGCGTTCTCTTTCCCTTCCTCCCTTCCCTATCGACAGACCCTCCTTCCTGTGTTCTCTTTCCCTTCGCCCTTTCCCTATCGATAGACCCTCCTTCTTGTGTTCTCTTTCACACTAATCCCTTCCCTATCGACAGACCCTGCTTCCGGTGTTCTATCCCACCCCCATCCCTTCCCTGTCGACAGACACTCCGTCCTGTGTTCTCTCATACCCCCATCCATTCCCTGTCGACAGACCCTCCTTCCTGTGTTCCCTCTCACCCTCATCCCTTCCCTATCGACAGATGCTCCTTCCTGTGTTCTCTCCCACCCTCATCCCTTCCTTATCGACAGACCCTCCTTCCTGTGTTCTCTCCCACCCCCATCCATTCCCTGTCGAGAGACCCTCCTTCCTGCGTTCTCTTTCCCTTCCTCCCTTCCCTATCGACAGACCCTCCTTCCTGTGTTCTCTTTCCCTTCAGCCTCTCCCTATCGACAGACCCTCCTTCCGGTGTTATCTTTCCCTTCATCACTTCCCTGTCGACAGACCCTCCTTCCTGTGTTCTCTTTCCCTTCATCCCTTCCGTAACGACAGACCCTCCTTCCTTTGTTCTCTCCGACCCACATACCTTCCCTATTGATTGACCCACCTTCCTGTGTTCTCTCTCACCCTCATACCTTCCCTGTCGACAGAACCTCCTTCCTGTGTTCTCTTTCCCTTCATCCATTCACTATCGGCAGACGGTCCTTCCTTTGTTCTCTTTCCCTTCCTCCCTTCCCTATCGACAGGCCCTCATTCCTGTGTTCTCTTTCCCTTCATCCTTTCCCCATCGACAGACCCTACTTCCTGTGTTCTCTTTCGCTTCATCACTTCCATATCGACAGACCCTCCTTCCTGTGTTCTCTTTCCCTTCATTCCTTCCCTGTCGACAGATCCTCCTTCCTGTGTTCCCTCCCACCCCTATCCCTTCCCTGTCGACAGACACTGCTTCCTCTGTTCTCTCCCACCCACATCCCTTCCCTGTCGACAGAACCTCCTTCCTGTGTTCTCTTCAGCCCCATCCCTGCCCTATCGACAGACCCTCCTTTCTGTGTTCTCTTTCACCCTCATCCCTTCCCTAACGACAGGCCCTCCTTCCTGTGTTCTCTTTCACACTAATCCCTTCCCTATCGACAGTCCCTGCTTCCTGTGTTCTATCCCACCCCATCCCTTCCCTGTCGACAGACCCTCTGTCCTGTGTTCTCTCACACCACCATCCATTCCCTGTCGACAGAACCTCCTTCCTGTGTTGCCTCTCACCCTCATCCCTTCCCTATCGACAGACGCTCCTTCCTGTGTTCTCTCTCAACCTCATCCCTTCCCTATCGACAGAACCTCCTTCCTGTGTTCTCTCTCACCCTCATCCCTACCCTATCGACAGACGCTCCTTCCTGTGTTCTCTCTCACACTCATCCCTTCCCTTTCGACAGACCCTCCTTCCTGTGTTCTCTCTCACCCTCATCCCTTCCCTGTCGATAGACCCTCCTTGCTGTGTTCTCTTTCCCTTCATTCCTTCCCTATCGGCAGACGCTCCTTCCTGTGTTCTCTTTCCCTTCCTCCCTTCCCTATCGACAGACCCTCCTTCCTGTGTTCTCTTTCCCTTCATCCTTTCCCTATCGACAGACGCTCCTTCCTGTGTTCTCTCCCACCCTCATCCCTTCCTTATCGAAAGACCCTCCTTCCTGTGTTCTCTTTCCCTCCCTCCCTTCCCTATCGACAGACCCTCCTTCCAGTGTTCACATTCCCTTCATCCCTTCCCTATCGACAGGCCCTCCTTCCTGGGATCTCTCCCACCCCCTCCCTTCCCTGTCGACAGACCCTCCTTCCTGTGTTCTCTCCCACTCCCATGCCTCCCATGTCGACAGACGCTCCTTCCGATGACCTCTCCCCACCCAATCCCTTGCCGGTTGACAGAACCTACTTCCTGTGTTCTCGCCCACCCCCATCCGTTCCCTGTCGACAGACCCTCCTTCCTGTGTTCTCTCCCACCCCCATCCCATCCCTGTCGACAGACCCTCCTTCCTGTGTTCTCTCCCACCCCCAGCCCATCCCTGTCGACAGACCCTCCTTCCTGTGTTCTCTTCAACCCCCATCCAGTCCCTGTCGACAGACCCTCCTTCCTGTGTTCTATTTCCCTTCAATCCTTCCCTATCAACAGACCCTCCTTCCTGCGTTCTCTCTCACCCCCATCCCTTCCCTGTCGACAGACGCTCCTTCCTGTGTTCTCTCTCCCACTCCAATCCCTTTCCTGTCGACAGACCCTCCTTCCTGTGTTCTCTCCCACACCCATCCCTTCCCCATCGACACACGCTCCTTCCTGTGTTCTCTCCCACCCCCATCCCTTCCCTGTCGACAGACCCTCCTTCCTGCGTTCTCTTTCCCTTCCTCCCTTCCCTATCGACAGACCCTCCTTCCTGTGTTCTCTTTCCCTTCACCCTTTCCCTATCGATAGACCCTCCTTCCTGTGTTCTCTTTCACACTAATCCCTTCCCTATCGACAGACCCTGCTTCCGGTGTTCTATCCCACCCCCATCCCTTCCCTGTCGACAGACACTCCGTCCTGTGTTCTCTCATACCCCCATCCATTCCCTGTCGACAGACCCTCCTTCCTGTGTTCCCTCTCACCCTCATCCCTTCCCTATCGACAGATGCTCCTTCCTGTGTTCTCTCCCACCCTCATCCCTTCCTTATCGACAGACCCTCCTTCCTGTGTTCTCTCCCACCCCCATCCATTCCCTGTCGAGAGACGCTCCTTCCTGCGTTCTCTTTCCCTTCCTCCCTTCCCTATCGACAGACCCTCCTTCCTGTGTTCTCTTTCCCTTCAGCCTCTCCCTATCGACAGACCCTCCTTCCGGTGTTATCTTTCCCTTCATCACTTCCCTGTCGACAGACCCTCCTTCCTGTGTTCTCTTTCCCTTCATCCCTTCCGTAACGACAGACCCTCCTTCCTTTGTTCTCTCCGACCCACATACCTTCCCTATTGATTGACCCACCTTCCTGTGTTCTCTCTCACCCTCATACCTTCCCTGTCGACAGAACCTCCTTCCTGTGTTCTCTTTCCCTTCATCCCTTCACTATCGGCAGACGGTCCTTCCTTTGTTCTCTTTCCCTTCCTCCCTTCCCTATCGACAGGCCCTCATTCCTGTGTTCTCTTTCACTTCATCATTTCCCCATCGACAGACCCTACTTCCTGTGTTATCTTTCGCTTCATCACTTCCCTATCGACAGACCCTCCTTCCTGTGTTCTCTTTCCCTTCATTCCTTCCCTGTCGACAGATCCTCCTTCCTGTGTTCCCTCCCACCCCTATCCCTTCCCTGTCGACAGACGCTGCTTCCTCTGTTCTCTCCCACCCACATCCCTTCCCTGTCGACAGAACCTCCTTCCTGTGTTCTCTTCAGCCCCATCCCTGCCCTATCGACAGACACTCCTTTCTGTGTTCTCTTTCACCCTCATCCCTTCCCTATCGACAGGCCCTCCTTCCTGTGTTCTCTTTCACACTAATCCCTTCCCTATCGACAGTCCCTGCTTCCTGTGTTCTATCCCACCCCATCCCTTCCCTGTCGACAGACCCTCTGTCCTGTGTTCTCTCACACCACCATCCATTCCCTGTCGACAGAACCTCCTTCCTGTGTTCCCTCTCACCCTCATCCCTTCCCTATCGACGGACGCTCCTTCCTGTGTTCTCTCTCAACCTCATCCCTTCCCTATCGACAGAACCTCCTTCCTGTGTTCTCTCTCACCCTCATCCCTACCCTATCGACAGATGCTTCTTCCTGGGTTCTCTCTCACAATCATCCCTTCCCTTTCGACAGACCCTCCTTCCTGTGTTCTCTCTCACCCTCATCACTTCCCTGTCGATAGACCCTCCTTGCTGTGTTCTCTTTCCCTTCATTCCTTCCCTATCGGCAGACGCTCCTTCCTGTGTTCTCTTTCCCTTCCTCCCTTCCCTATCGACAGACCCTCCTTCCTGTGTTCTCTTTCCCTTCATCCGTTCCCTATCGACAGACGCTCCGTCCTGTGTTCTCTCCCACCCTCATCCCTTCGTTATCGACAGACCCTCCTTCCTGTGTTCTCTCCCACCCCCATCCCTTCCCTGTCGAGACACCCTCCTTCCTGCGTTCTCTTTCCCTTCCTCCCTTCACTATCGACAGACCCTCCTTCCTGTGTTCTCTTTCCATTCAGCCTCTCCCTATCGACAGACCCTCCTTCCGGTGTTCTCTTTCCCTTCATCACTTCCCTGTCGACAGACCCTCCTTCTTGTGTTCTCTTTCCCTTCATCCCTTCCCTGTCGACGGAATCTCCTTCCTGTGTTCACTCCCACCCTCATCCCTTCCCTGTCGACAGACCCTCCTTCCTGTGTTCTCTTTCCCTTCATCTATTCCCTAACGACAGACCCTCCTTCCTATCTTCTCTCCGACCCTCATCCCTTCCTTATTGATTGACCCTCCTTCCAGTGTTCTGTCCAAACCCCATCCCTTCCCTATCGACAGACCCTCCTTCCTGTGTTCTCTCTCACCCTCATCCCTTCCCTGTCGACAGACCCTCCTTGCTGTGTCCTCTTTCCCTTCATCCCTTCCCTATCGGCAGACGCACCCTCCTGTGTTCTCTTTTCCTTCCTCCCTTCCCTATCGACAGACACTCCTTCCTGTGTTCTCTTTCCCTTCATCCTTTCCCTATCGACAGACCCTCCTTCCTGTGTTCTCTTTCCCTTCATCCCTTCCCTATCGGCAGACGCTCCTTCCTCTGTTCTCTTTACCTTCCTCCCTTCCCTATCGACAGACCCTCCTTCCTGTGTTCTCTTTCCCTTCATCCTTTCCCTATCGACAGACCCTCCATCCTGTGTTCTCTCCCACCCACGTCCCATCCCTGTCGACAGACGCTCCTTCCTGTGTTCTATCCCAACCCCATCCCTTCCCTGTCGACAGACCATCCTTCCTGTGATCTCTCCCACCCCTATCCCTTCCCTGTCGACAGACGCTCCTTCCTGTGCTCTCTCCCACCCACATCCCTTCGCTGTTGACAGAAACTCCTTCCTGTGTTCTCTCCCAACCCCATCCCTTCCCTGTCGACAGACGCTCCTTCCTGTGTTCTCTCCCACCCACATCCCTTCCCTGTCGACAGACCCTCCTTCCTGTGTTCTCTCCCACACCAATGCCTTCCATTCGACAGACCCTCCTTCCTGTTATCTCTCCCACCCCCATCCCTTCCCTGTTGTCAGACCCTCCTTCCTGTGTTCTCTCCCACCCACATCCATTCCCTGTCGACAGACCCTCCTTCCTGTGTTCCCTCTCACCCTCATCCCTTCCCTATCGACAGACGCTCCTTCCTGTGTTCTCTCCCACCGTCATCCCTTCCCTGTCGACAGACCCTCCTTCCTGTGTTCTCTCCCACCCCCATCCCTTCCCTGTCGAGAGACCCTCCTTCCTGCGTTCTCATTCCCTTCCTCCCTTCCCTATCGACAGACCCTCCTTCCTGTGTTCTCTTTCCCTTCAGCCTCTCCCTATCGACAGACCCTCCTTCCGGTGTTCTCTTTCCCTTCATCACTTCCCTGTCGACAGACCCTCCTTCCTGTGTTCTCTTTCCCTTCGTCACTTCCCTATCGACAGACCCTCTTTCCGGTGTTCTCTTTCCCTTCATCACTTCCCTGTCGACAGACCCTCCTTTCTGTGTTCTCTTTCCCTTCATCTCTTCCCTGACGACAGACCCTCCTTCCTTTGTTCTCTCCGACCCTCATCCCTTCCTTATTGATTGACCCTCCTTCCTGTGTTCTCTCCAACCACCATCCCTTACCTATCGACAGACCCTCCTTCCTGTGTTCTCTCTCACACTCATCCCTTCCCTGTCGACAGACCCTCCTTGCAGTGCTCTCTTTCCCTTCATCCCTTCCCTATCGGCAGACGCTCCTTCCTGTGTTCTCTTTCCCTTCCTCCCTTCCCTATCGACAGACCCTCCTTCCTGTGTTCTCTTTCCCTTCAACCTTTCCCTATCGACAGACCCTCCTTCCTGTGTTCTCTTTCCCATCATCCCTTCCCTATCGGCAGACGCTCCTTCCTGTGTTCTCTTTCCCTTCCTCCCTTCACTATCGATAGACCCTCCTTCCTGTGTTCTCTTTCCCTTCAGCCTCTCCCTATCGACAGACCCTCCTTCCGGTGTTCTCTTTCCCTTCATCACTTCCCTGTCGACAGACCCTCCTTCCTGTGTTCTCTTTCCCTTCGTCACTTCCCTATCGACAGACCCTCCTTCCGGTGTTCTCTTTCCCTTCATCACTTCCCTGTCGACAGACCCTCCTTTCTGTGTTCTCTTTCCCTTCATCTCTTCCCTGACGACAGACCCTCCTTCCTTTGTTCTCTCCGACCCTCATCCCTTCCTTATTGATTGACCCTCCTTCCTGTGTTCTCTCCAACCCCCATCCCTTACCTATCGACAGACCCTCCTTCCTGTGTTCTCTCTCACACTCATCCCTTCCCTGTCGACAGACCCTCCTTGCTGTGCTCTCTTTCCCTTCATCCCTTCCCTATCGGCAGACGCTCCTTCCTGTGTTCTCTTTCCCTTCCTCCCTTCCCTATCGACAGACCCTCCTTCCTGTGTTCTCTTTCCCTTCAACCTTTCCCTATCGACAGACCCTCCTTCCTGTGTTCTCTTTCCCATCATCCCTTCCCTATCGGCAGACGCTCCTTCCTGTGTTCTCTTTCCCTTCCTCCCTTCCCTATCGACAGACCCTCCTTCCTGTGTTCTCTTTCCCTCATCCTTAACCTATCGACAGACCCTCCATCCTGTGTTCTATTTCCCTTCATCCTATCCCTTTCGACAGACCATCCTTCCTGTGTTCTATCCCAACCCCATCCCTTCCCTGTCGACAGACCATCCTTCCTGTGATCTCTCCCACCCCTATCCCTTCCCTGTCGACAAACGCTCCTTCCTGTGTTGTCTCCCACCCCCATCCCTAACCTAACGACAGACCCTCCTTCCTGTGTTCTGTCTCACCCCCATCCCTTCCCTGTCGACAGACGCTCCTTCCTGTGTTCTCTCCCACCCCCATCCCTTTCCTGTCGACAGACCCTCCTTCCTGTGTTCTCTCCCACCCCCATTCCTTCCCTGTCGACAGACCCTCCTTCCTGTGTTCTCTTTCCCTTCACCCTTTCCCTATCGAAAGACCCTCCTTCCTGTGTTCTCTTTCACACTAATCCCTTCACTTTCGACAGACCCTGCTTCCTGTGTTCTATCCCACCCCCATCCCTTCCCTGTCGACAGACACTCCGTCCTGTGTTCCCTCTCACCCTCATCCCTTCCCTATCGACAGACCATCCTTCCTGTGTTCCCTCTCACCCTCATGGCTTCCATATCGACAGACGCTCCTTCCTGTGTTCTCTCCCACCCTCATCCCTTCCTTATCGACAGACCCACCTTCCTGTG